>NC_080837.1:41043918-41056418 GCF_030435755.1 Ochotona princeps
CTTAAAATAAGAAACTCGGGCCCGGCACCGTGGCCTAGGGGCTAAAGTCTTCGCCCTGAACGTGCTGGGATCGCTTAAGGGCTCCGGTTCTAATCCTAGCAGCTCCACTCCCCATCCAGCTCCCTGCTTGTGGCCTGCAAAGCAGTTGAGGATGGCCCAAAGCCTTGGGTTCCTGCACCGGTGTGGGACACCTGGAGGAGGTTCCTGGTTCCTGGTTCCTGGCTCCGGATCAGCACAGCACTGGCCATTGCAGTCATGTGGGGAGTGAATCATTGGACAGAAGATCTTCCTCTCTGTCTCTCTTCCTCTATGTATATCTGCCTTTCCAATAAAAATAAAATAAATCTTACAAAAAAATAAGAAACCCAAATAATGCATCTAACATTCCTCCCTTTAGGAGATGGAATTTAATCAACTTTCTCCAAATCGAGTGTGGACTAAATTCAGTGACTAGTTTCTAAAGAACAGAGTATAAAAAGGGAAAAACAGTAACTTGACAGTGGAAGAATCTGGGAAACAATACCTTAGTCAAGAAATTAAGACAATAGGACCAGGGATATGTCCTCTTGACATCATGTAATCATTGATGAGATACTTCACCTTGATGCTATTCTTGCAAGTCCATAAGAAAAGCATTTAACAACCCATACTGAAGACATCATGCAGATTATCCGACCATGATTTTGGGGAAACACCATAGCTATGAAAGTCAAGGACTAACAGCTACACTCTAGTAGAGATACAGGAACCTTGACACCTACATGCCATGTGTAATCCTGGCCTGGACGATGGAACAGAGGAAGGCCACAAATGAAGAAACTGGTGAAACTGGAAATGATATCTAAAATCTTATTGATAATAATGTAACAATGTAGGCTTCTTGACAGTGTCACAGAAATAAAATATAGCAACATTAGATACAACTAAAACCAAGTGGTGAGTATAGGGAGAACTCGCTGTGCCACCTTGGCAATTTTTCTGTAAATCTAAAAAAATTCTGAAGAAAAAAAATTTTATTTTAAAAATGAAAAAATTTTAGTAGACTTCCTGCCCCTGGAAAAGCCCTGCTGCAATCACCAACTCATGCTACTTTTGAGAGAGTAATAAGAATTCCTGAAGTAGGGAGCACACCAAGGTGCAGTGAGTTGACATGTCTACAATGCCAGCATTGTACTGAAGTACCAATTCAAATCCATGTTATTGGGCCTGGCGCAGTAGCCAAGTGGCTAAACCCTCACCATACAACCACTGGAATCTCATATGTTTGCCAGTTCGTATTTCAGCTGCTCTACTTCCCATCCAGCTCCCTGCTTGTGGTCTGGGAAAGCAGTAGAGCATGGCCCAAAGCCTTGTGGCGGACCCACAAGAAGCTCCAGGCTTCTGGCTTCAAATCAGCTCAGCTTGGCCGCTGCAGCCACCTGGGGAGTGAAACAGAAGATGGAAGATCTATCTCTGACTCTCTTTCTCTCTGTAAAAATCCATGATGCTCTGCTTCTGATTTGGGTTTCTGCTAATGCACTTGGGATAGCAAGGGAAGATTATCCACATGCTTGGGCACCTGGGACCATGTGGGAAACCCAGGTGGAATTCTGAGCTCTGACCTGATCCAACCCAGCACCACTGAACCTGCAGATGGGAGATCTCTCGTTTTCCTTTGTCTCTCCGCTCTGTCACACTGCTGGCAAACAAACACATGCTGTGATTTTGCTGTTGTAAGAGAAAATGAATAAGGAAAGTAATCCAGGAAATCGAGGCTAGTTTCATTCTGTGATACCTTGTTAAGATCTTGTTAGTTTCTCCCAACACAGAACATTATATAAAATACTTCTAGAATTTTCTGAAGATGCCTAAAATCACCAGGGAGTTCATATTTCAAGAGTTCCTAAAACAGATGAAGGGTAAATTAATTTCTTCATACACATCAAGTAACCTTAATTAGCATTTTACCACCTATTGCTGCAAAATCATTGTCCTGTGAGTTCCTACTAGGTGCCATGAACAATGCTGGGAAAATTATAAAATCATCTTTAATATGTAAAACTATAAATGGAAGATGTTGTTACCTGATTCTAAGTAAGAGTTAAATATAGTTTGCAAAGATGTTATTCAAGGTGACAACTAGTAGGAATTAAGTGGAACAACTAGTGAAAATATGTATTATCGATCAGGGATAAGATTTAAGTAAAAAAAGAGACAAATATCTGTGATACTCGGAAAAGCTAAATACTTGATGTTAATTCATATTCATTAAATAGTGGGAAGATGACAACTCTGAAGTCAAAAGACCTAGGTTCCTTCACTCATTCACTGTTTCTGTTTGTCTATTTGTACACTCAGGAAGGTAAGATGCATAAGCATGGGAATGTGTAGCACTGAATTAACCAAGTTTAAGTCCCAACCTTTACCCTTTCTAACTGAATGACTAGGCTTGTCAATTATTCTGACCTTCAGCATATCAGTCATAAATCCACAGCAACATTTGCTTTAATATGTCAACGGCTTGTTACATGGGTGAAATAAAATATACCAAATTAAGTCAACAAATATTTTTATGGATATAAGGGCAAATGAATCGAGATAGAAACACTGAGACAACCAAAACTGTCTTTTGTTAGTTGCATGAGGTGTCTTTCGGGCTGGTGCAAGCCTACACTTTTAAGTGCCAGCATCCCACATGGGTTCTAGTTCTTGTCACAGTTGTTCCACTTGCCATTCAGCTCTCTGTGGACTTGGAAAGCAGTGAAGGAGAGCCCAAAGCCGTAAGACCTTGCACCAGTGTGAGAGATCCAGAAGATGCTCCTGGCTCCTAGCTTCGAACTGGCTCAGTTATAGCTGTTCTGGCCATTTGGGGAGTGAACCAGCAGAAGAAAGATCTTTCTGTCTCTCTGCTCTGTAAATTTGCCTTTCCAATACATACATACATACATACATACATACATACATACATTTTTCAAAAGAAAAAGATATCATCTTTGAAAAACACAAGTCAGAAAATTGAAGATTAGAGACAACAAAATATTAACACACAGTAATCAGTATTAGCAAGAATAAATTGGTAATTTTCATTAAAACACAAATGTTCACTTGTGCACTCAGGCTTGTAACAAGAGTAGGCAGGGAGCATGCAAGCTTGGGTGATCCAAGTGGGAGCTCTAAATCCTATTAGCTTACAAGAGCAAAGACATTCCAGATCAACCAAAAAACCTAGGCATGGGACCTATATGGAGCCAAAACCATTTACTCAAACAGTTTTATTGTGTGTTCTTATAAAGTTAAAAAAAAATAGTTCGTGTCATCTGCATATTTTTATCTGGTTAATGAATAAATACTGCTCATATTTTCCACAAACGCTGTTCATCAAGCTTCTAAAGCAAGACTGTTTACTTTAACAAAAACATTACAAATTGAAACAGACAAAAGACTTAGAATCAGCTTCCGTAACTTCATCAGCATCTTCTCTGAATTAGGAGAGGGTAGAATTCCTAAATTCTGAAACTGTGACGTAATATTGGTTTTATTGATTCTCTGTACAATTTGTGGGAGTACCCAATCATTATTTTGACAGTTTTATCATAAGCTAATAGACTTCCTTTTAGATAATTGCAGTTACCACATTCAATTTTAACCTTCCATAGGATTTTTTTTTCCTAGATACAGCTTACTGTCAGTGCTGGATCACATTACTTTCTTTTTATAGCTATACACACAAAGCATTTTAGGTGTTACACCGAATTATGTCAGCACAATAACAATTTTAAAGCTCATCATTAAGAAGTAAAGGTTATGCACTTATATGTTCAGATTTCTTTTTATAAAGACATACAGTAGGGTATGACACACGTAAATGAATTACAAATGTACTTAAAAATCTGTTGCAGGGTTATAAAAACATAAGACCTCCTTTAGGGTAAACTGGGAAATTTGATGAGTTTGTATTGAGGCAATAACCATTTAACTACCACACTGACTTCAGCTTTCTGACTCATGAAAATTATTTAGCTACGTTAAATGTCAACACAAAATTATGTTAATAAAATATGTGTTTTCCGTAGAGAGGCAGTTTAGCATAGTGGTAGAAACATGCGATCCAGAATCACACTGTTCCTACTAACTGTGTGACTTGGAGCGAATCACTCCAATCCTCAGGACCTTGGCTGCCTATCAATGGGGACAGCACCACCACTTGCCTCAAAAAGTTTTAAGAATTAATTGTCCACAGAAACTGAGTCCTTAGAAAGTACTTGGTATGTGACAGCTGCTACCTATGCACCAGATAATACGATTATTGTTTATTGTAATGGCCATGAATAGCTCAAAATCAAAGACAGAAGAGGCATCAGGCCCTGAGGTAGTCTGAGCTAGGACATAAGGTAACAGCAACATACTGGGAGCTCAGAGATGACTGGCTCATGGGATGGGAGGAGTGTGAGGCATCCTAATGCCAGAAGAAAAAGAAAACTTCCAAATTCAGATGTACTTCATAGAAAACACATATGGGAAAGATGAACTGATGAATTAAGCTGCAAATTAATCTAACTTCAGTCTTAAAAGGGAGAAAGCAACATAGGATTCATCTTATAACCATACAACACAATTAAGAATAATGTTTCTTGGGTTTGTGTGTATGTATGGTGGCGGATGTTGGGGAGTTGTGAGCACTCGTAGAGATGGACAGGGACACCAGGAGCAACGCAGTGCGAAGAGGCTAGACTTAGTGGTCACTCAACTGTCCAGTCTCTCTCTTTTTTTTTTTTTTAAGATTTTATTATTATTGGAAAGCCGGATATACAGAGGGAAGGAAAGACAGAGAGGAAGATCTTCCGTCCAATGTCTCACTCCCCAAGTGAGCCACAACAGCCGGTGCTGCGCCAATCCGATGCCGGGAACCTGGAACCTCTTCCAGGTCTTCCACGCGGGTGCAGTGTCCCAAAGCTTTGGGCCGTCCTTGACTGCTTTCCCAGGCCACAAGCAGGGAGCTGGATGGGAAGTGGAGCTGCCGGGATTAGAACCGGTGCCCATATGGGATCCCACGGCGTTCAAGGTGAGGACTTTAGCCGCTAGGCCACGCCGCCGGGCCCCCAACTGTCCAGTCTCTTAAAAACACCAATCATTACATTTCATAATCCAGTGTATTTCATCAGAGAGCCATTTGACTTTCTATACTACCATCTTTGCATTGCCCTCCATAATTACAAAGCTATCAGCAAAAATATTTCATGCTTGGATAAGCTCAGGCAAAAATTACATCCACTTGTGCACTAACTTGACTTTCTTTTAAAAACAAAAACAAAAATAAGAAGAACTCTTTAATGAAAAGAAATAAGGATAAAATTCAGGAGTACTTAAAAAAAGCTTATGGAAAAATAAAAAAGAAATATGTGGAAAATGTGTCGTGAAAGAACTGGTAACATTTAAAAATACTTTGTATCAAAATAAACTCTTCATTTAATCTTTTTTGAAATTCTCTCATGAAATTTGGAATCCAAAGTAACCACTGCTTGAAGATAAAATATATCAAGTTATTGTGTGTTTCTGAAGAAGAAAAACAAATATGGTTCTACAATAAAATATTCTGGCCTGACCCAAAATTGTCAATAATCAATATTTTTGGAAAATGAAAATATAAGGAAAAAACTAACAAGAGATTATACATAGTCAATACTATACATGAAAGTATTTTTTTAAAGTTCCATGAAAACTCCATAATACAGGTCTTTTTTCCTTTTTTTTTTTTTTTTTTTTTTGAAAGAGAAAAAATGTGAGAACGAGATAGCATTCCTCCTGCTGTTTCATTCTCCAAACGTCCACAATGGCCAGGGCTGGGACAGGCTGAAGCCAGGAGCCTGGAATGATGGTGAATGATGTCGACCAAACTATTTTAGTCTCACCCCGTCTGCCAGAATCCACATCAGCAGATAGCTAGAGTCATAAGTTAATGTTGGGAATCAAACCCACGCACTGTAATATGGGATGTAGCATTTTAATCAGCATAAAAACAACTGGGAAAATGCACACCAGTGTAATACACATTTAAAAATCATTTGTTTAGCAACAACAACAAAAAAATGTACGTGAAATCAGGACTAAACTGGAAAAGTTAAGGTGTGTAAACAACCAAACACATACGACACATTTTTTATTTCTAGATCTTTGTTGGGACAGAAGCCCCATTAGCAGTAGAGGTGAAGCGGACATTATTTTATCAAAAGCAGTGTGTCATCAGTCTGTGAGTGTTTGTTTCTTCAAGGTGTGAATTAATCCTGTAATCTGTAGGCCTTTCAATTACAATCTCATCATCATTTTCCTCCACCCTAACAATTAGTTCACTTGTTTTTCATATAATACTCTTTACAAGGGGAAGAGTATTAATTAATAAACTTTTCTAAAGTTAGCAGGATTTACAAGAAGTTTGGTAAGATAACGATATTAATAGTCAAGGCATATTACTGCTGAATTTTAAGTAACCATCCTCTGCTTTTACTCACGAACATGGATAATAGAGAGTTCATTAAATGCCACGACTACACTGTATATAAGGCATAGGAATCTAATTTACAATTCTGAGCCTCTTGGATGACAAAATCTTTCAGCATAATCATTATCATTAATATTTATCATGCAATGAATGTGCTTCTATACTTCCTTTTCAAGCTGATGAAAATAAGCCATTTTCTCATTCCACCAGTTGTAAAAAGAAAGTCTATAAATAGATACAAGGAAATATCTTACTATACATACTTTTTTTTTTACAACAAAGGCTGAGATCAAAATCAGTTTGCATACCTACTCCTACAATTTCATCTGCATTATTTAGATGCAGACCAACAAGTTTCAGAGAACAGAAAAGAATACAACATTGTTTTAAGAAATGGAAAACACAACATCATGTGGAAGTCTACAAATTCTTTTTGTTTAGACTTTTCTTAATGTTTTCAATTACATAAGAGACTAAAAAGCACCCAAGGCATAATGTGAAAAGTAACAATACTTCGTATTTAAGAAATGTGTAATCAATAAATAAGAGGCTTGTAGAGTTGGAAACACTCTCTTTAAAAGAGTTAGAGAAGCTGCAAGCTTCCTCTCAACGAGGTATTTGCTTTTGAAACATGCATTAACTTGTTAAACTCATTTTACTATTCTTAAAGGGACAGAAGGATTTAAGGTTTCAAAAAAATAGAGAGCTAATCATTAAGAATGAGGAGGATCCATCACTTGCTTAATAACTGAGACTCCAATGAAGGGCCACATATGGAGTGCTTCTTCCTATTTTAAGTGTCTTGGAAAGAAAACTCCATTTACGAATGATCCACAAGTCTCAATTTGGGATTCTCTGTCAAAGAGAAGCTTTCCCGCCTCCGACTTTATGACCTACCCTGTAAGACTTACATTAGAATCTCAATTTAAGAACCTGTATTGAATTTAATCTCTTTCTTCCTTCACTTAAAGCAACTCATACTTTTCTTAGTATAAGATAGTCCACTGTGAAATCTCAGATTCATCTTAGGTTCCTTTTAATTCCTCAACATTCTATGCAGTGAGTAGCCACATTGCATTGATTTTATTTTTTCTATACCTTCCAGTATAAACCTTAAGTATGTAAAGGAAAAAGCAATAGGTTATTAACTGGTATTTCTTTCTATATTCAATATTTCCATACTTTAAATCATTCCATACAATGTTGTAAACTCGGTTTCATAACTGCAATCAACAACACACAGATCTGTATCACAATTAATTCCAAAGCATATTAAAAGTTATTTATAAATAATGCCAGTTAAGTTTCTAAACATTTTTAATAAATGGAAGTTAGTTAATTATTTCTTTAAGAATATAACTGCTCTTCAGTGGTATTCTAATATGATTTTTTGAATAAAGATAGTTCATGGAGTGACAGAAAAATTGTAGAAATTATACATAATTTTGGTTATTTTTAGGAACCTGATAATATTCATATATTCATTTTTATTGAAGAGTACTGTCACTGTTTATGTATATATTTATGTATATATTGATGTATGCATGTGTGTATAAATGTATATGTATTATGTATTTGTGTGTGTATGTTCTGATCACATCACTCTTCTATTCAATATAATGAATAGTCTCCCATTACTTGCAAACTTAAACACCTAGGGCTAGATGTTGCAGTATAGAGAATTAAGTTGCCACATGTGATACTTAGATTTCCTATCAAGGTTCTTTTTTTAAAGATTCATTTATTTTTACTGCAAAGTCAGATATACAGAGAGGAGGAGACAGGAAGATCTTCCATCTGATGATTCACACCCCAAGTGACCGCAATGGCCAGAGCTGTGCCGATCTGAACCCAGGAGCCAGGAGCTTCCTCCAGGTCTCCCACGCAGGTTCAGGATCCCAAGGTTTTAGGTTGTCCTCGACAACTTTCCCAGACCATGAACAGGGAGCTGGATGGGAAGCAGGGCCGCCGTAATTTGAACTGGTGCCCATATGGGATCCCGGGCATTCAAGGCGTGGACTTTAGCTACTAGGCCACCGCACCGGGCCCTCAAGGTTCTTTTAACTGAATCTCAACTCCACTTCCAAGCCACCTTCCTACTAATGTACACTTTGAGAGGTGACACATGATGATTTGAATCCTTGAATCTCTGCTACCTATGGTAGATCCATGCAAGAGTTCCTGGATCTTGCTTTTGATGTGGTCACCTGCTACGAACATTTGGTGAGAAAACAAGAAAATGAAAGATGTTTCTCTACCTTTTAAAAAAAATTCAATCAAGCTGCTTTAAAATAATAGAATTAAAAGTAAACGCTAATATAAATATCTAGATTTGTCATTTAATATCTTCTCATATATGATCACCACCTGAGTCTGTCCAACTTTAACTTCTACCATGATTATACAGACAAGAGCAAGACTTTAAATAACAAACCCAGACTGTTCCTCAGCAGACTATTAAACTTCTCCATTTTCTTCCCTTTGTTCATACAGTTCTGTCTTAAATGGCTTCACCCTGAAGCTAAATTCAACCCTTGAAACCTCCTCTGGTTCGACAAACAAGAACACAGCTCTTCTTTGACTCTTTTCAGTATGACCTTGTGTCTAAAGGAACAAATAGAATCATAAGTATTATGAATGTGTTTTGCACATTACAAGACAGTATTTTTTTTCATAGATTTTATTCCTTTTTCCATCCACTATGGTGCCGAGAAATTAGTCAGTGTTCAAATAGCTCTTGACAAACTACAGAAGAATGAAGAAAACAAAGCAATCGATACTCCAGTGTTAGTATGGGACTGCTCAAAGTCTAATCAGCTTCTCACCCTACTGGATGACTTCTCACAGTTTCTTCTAATAAGCCTAGAATTTTAAAGATTCTTGTACTGTGTACTAATGGAGTAACACATTGTTGAAAATTCCAAGTTAGTCTGTGAAAAAACTGAAATTTAGTTCATCCAAAAAGTAAGAACCAAAATTAATAAACTCAGTGGAGAAACTTATAAGGCGATTGCACACATCTAAGGGGAGCACATCGTATGAAGAAAACAGAGAGGAACAATAAAAAATTCATCTCCACTGAAAATTACATTCAACAACATTGCTCCATTTTAAATGACATCATAACTATGGTCTTTACTGTTAATGAGAAAAAAAAGGAAATTTATATAAAATCTTTAAAAATAAACAAAAAACAGAGCCCGGTATGGTGGTTCAGTGGCTGGATCCTTGCCTTGCAGGTGCTGGGGATCCCATGTGGGTGCCAGTTCATGTCCTGGATACTCCACTTCCTACCCAGCTCCCTGCTTATGGCCTGGGAGACCAATGGAGGTTGGGCCAAAGCCTTGGGATCCTGCACCCATGGGGGAGACCCAGAGGAGGCTCCTGGCTCCTGGCTCAGCACTGGCCTTTGCAGGCTTGTGATGAGTGAACCAGCAGATGGAGGATCTTCCTCTCTGTCTCTCCTTTCTGTAGATCTGACTTTCCAATAAAAATAAATAGATCTTTAGAAATAAATTAAAAATAAAATGATAAAAGAAATAAAGCCAATAGATTTAATGAGGACAATGGTTCTTTATAAGCTTTAATTGGCCTTATTTCAAACTGAGGTATTATAAACCTGCTTATTTTCTTTAAAAATAATTTCCCCTTCTCCTTTAATAATTGTGCCTAAATTATAAGTCGATCATTGGTTCTCATGAAAGTTCTAAACATTTCGAACTTTTAATTAGAATTATATTTAATTATATTTCCATCTTCATAACTGCTCTGTTTAGGGAATCTGTATCAACAGAATTCTCTGTACTATGACTCTTAACAAAAAACCGTAGTTATTAAGTGTGAAATTCACTCCTTTCCTCATTGACTTACTCATACATTTAATATTTCAGCTTTAATAGGGAGTGAAACCTGTGCTTAATTTAGGTTATATCAAACCCTAGAAAAGAGATAAAATACCTAGTATTATCTTTCCAAAAGATGGGAAGTTGACATCTGAGAAACAGATTATACAGCATGGAATTAAAACTCAGACTTCCTTTCCAACTAGCACTTTCCATTTGTAATTTTCCTTTGTACAATTAGAAAACAGAAAGCAGAAAAAAATGTATTTTGGTACTCAGAGGATTTGCTCAAAATATAAGAGCTCGTTTTAAGAAAACAGACTCAAATATAATCTACCTACTACTCATTGTTAATCAAAATGCTGCTGATAACATCCTGTGCTAGAAGGGAAGACTGCTGTGCAGGGTGAGGCTCAATCACTCAGATTGATGGCATGATAAGTAAAGAGCTCTTCATCTCCCGCTTTTGCCCAGGTCTGTAATGTGACAGGAAAACCTGCAATCCTTTTCTGACAGCATTTCCCCAACAATTATTCTAACTGCTACTTTATTCCCCATAATGCAATAAAAGCAGTTGTTGATGAGGAGCTGGGAGCCTTGAATTTGACTGCCAGCACTGCCATCAGTACCATGTCCTTTACTGCTACACCACTAGGCTGTATGCTGGCCTCATAAGCTCTTCCTACCTCCTGAGGCTATTCTAAAGGCCAGGGCAGATCCCAGAAATATCAGCTACTCTCCCACAAAACAAAAACAAGGACAGAAACAAAAAGCCCCACATAATCAGATTCCGCTTGCATTCTACAAGATGGGGAGGAGGGGATACAGAAAGGAAAGACTTCTTACAGAGTCTAATTGTTGAGATTGGGGTCAATATGGCAAAGTGAGGTAATTAGCTGTTTGTGATGCCAGTTTGAGTCCCACATATTTCACTTCCAATCTAGCTCCCTGCTAAAGTGCACAGGAAGACAGTAAATATGGCCCAACGATTTGGGCCACTGCCATTCAAGTGGGAAATTCTAGCTTTAGAATGATCCACACCTGGCTGTTGCAGTATTCTAGGGAGTAAAGCAACAGATGGGAGACAGCTCTGCTTCCTCGTTCCCCCTTCTTTTTCCCTGTCTCTCTTTCTGTTGTCCTATCTCCTATCTTTCAAAAAAACATATATATTTTTTTAAATGTACTGTTTAGGGTGCAGCACAATTACACAGCAGGACAAACTGTCATGTATGACGCCGGTATCCCATATGGACACTGGTTTGAGCACTAGTGGTTCCACTCTGGTTTCAGCTCCATGCTAATGTGCCTGAAGAAGCAGTGGAAAATGGTCCAAGTCCTTGTCCTTTGTCTCCTGACACTCATGCGTGAGACTGAATAGAGTTCCAGGATCCAAGCTTTGTCCTCTCTCAACCCCAGGCTTTCTGAGCATTTGAGGAATGAAGCAGCATATAAAAGATTTCTCTACCTATAACTCTGACTCCAAATAAATAAATCTTAAACAAGCAAAAGGCCAAACCCAAACCAACAACATTCTCCCCCCACCCCCAAAATCTACACCCCCAAAATGGTAATAGTAAGCTAAACTTTTACTTTCAGTGCTGGCATCCTATGTGAGCACTGGTAAGTCTTGCCTGCTCCATTTCTAATCTAGCTCTGTGTTATGGCCTGGGAAAGTCGTGGAGGATGACTTAAGTCCTTGGATCCTGCACCCATGTGGGAGACCTAGAAGAAGCTGCTGGCTCTCAAATTCATTTCAGCTCAACTCTAGTCATTGCAGATATTTGGGGAATAAACCAGTAAATGGGAGCTCTCTCTTTCTCCTTTTCTCTGTAACTCTACATTTCAAATAAAAATAAAATAAACCTTTAGAAAAGTACTTTCCCTTTAAAATACCATTCAATAAAATGTAACATACAGCAATTAATTTGAAACTTGGGCTCTAAAGCCAGTTTTATGCTGTTTTAAGACAGTAGCCAAATCACTATCATCTCTGAAACTCAGACTTAATATGGCTAAGGTAAAAATAATATCTCTGCTGGGGCCAACATAGTGGTGTAGTGGGCTGATCCTCTGCCGGCATTCCATAGAGGGGCAAATGGGTGCCCACTTTAAATTCAGATCCCTGCTTATGGCTTGGGAAGATTGTGAAAGATGGCTCAAGTCCTTTGACTCCTGCAGCCAAG